>NC_084606.1:4771616-4779116 GCF_033807715.1 Cololabis saira | reverse complement strand
TAAGAACAGATCAATATCAGCCTAATACCACCTTAAGAACATATCAATATCAGCCTAATACCACCTTAAGAACAGATCAATATCAGCCTAATACCACCTTAAGAACAAATCAATATCAGCCTAATACCACCTTAAGAACAGATAAATATCAGCCTAATACCACCTTAAGAACAGATCAATATCAGCCTAATACCACCTTAAGAACATATCAATATCAGCCTAATACCACCTTAAGAACATATCAATATCAGGCTAATTATTTCTACTATGAAGTTTTAATGTCTCAGTTAACTTTGAGCCCCCTGGTGGTTGAATTGTGCTGTAGAAATAAACCTGGTATTTAATTTCCTCTTAAATGAATCTTATTAATGCCTATTGCGCTATTTTTATTATTTTCCTGTATTAATTATCAACAGGTCCAGGGTGTATTTTGGTGCAGTGACGTCCTCTGTCCAGCATAGGGCAGTCTCGGACCATTTAAAACCCCTGCATGTTTCTACAGGGAACTTCTAAATTATTGATCCTTCTATTACTGCCAATAATACTGATTATTGATCCTTCCATTACTGCCAATAACACTGATTATTGATCCTTCTATTACTGCCAATAATACTGATTATTGATCCTTCTATTACTGCCAATAATACTGATTATTGATCCTTCTATTACTGCCAATAATACTGATTATTGATCCTTCTATTACTGCCAATAATACTGATTATTGATCCTTCTATTACTGCCTATAACACTGATTATTGATCCTTCTATTACTGCCAATAATACTGATTATTGATCCTTCCATTACTGCCAATAACACTGATTATTGATCCTTCTATCACTGCCAATAATACTGATTATTGATCCTTCTATTACTGCCAATAATACTGATTATTGATCCTTCTATCACTGCCAATAATACTGATTATTGATCCTTCTATTACTGCCAATAATACTGATTATTGATCCTTCTATTACTGCCAATAATACTGATTATTGATCCTTCTATTACTGCCAATAATACTGATTATTGATCCTTCTATTACTGCCAATAATACTGATTATTGATCCTTCTATTACTGCCAATAATACTGATTATTGATCCTTCTATTACTGCCAATAATACTGATTATTGATCCTTCTATTACTGCCAATAATACTGATTATTGATCCTTCTATTACTGCCAATAATACTGATTATTGATCCTTCTATTACTGCCAATAATACTGATTATTGATCCTTCTATTACTGCCAATAATACTGATTATTGATCCTTCTATTACTGCCAATAATACTGATTATTGATCCTTCTATTACTGCCAATAATACTGATTATTGATCATTCACACACCCACGATAAACTTATTTCATGTTCTTCCCTGTCATCACAAACACACTTGTAAAACTTGATGTAAGAACTTTTAGTTGTAGTTAGATGGTAATCCACAGTGATTAGGACCATGGAAGAGTATCAGAGCCAGGCAAAAGAAAAATAAAAATAGTATTTTAGAGGAGGAAGAATCTTTTTTCATTATGCACTTCGAGAAAAAAGTCGAAATGTCGAGAAAAAAGTTGAAATGTCGACAAAAAGTCGAAATGTCGAGATTAATGTTGAAGTACAATTTCGAGAAAAAAGTCAAAATTTCGTGAATAAAGTTGAAATGTTGAGAAAAAAGGCGAAATTTCGACTATCGCTATCGCTCAACGGGCTGCTGTGCGCGCTCCCACGGCCACAAATCAGATTCTTGCACGCAATCACTTTTTGGCACGACACCGGGCCAATGTTTATGGTTTCCCGGGCATTTAGCTTGTTACTCTCCCGCTTTCTTATTTTTGCCTCCTCCGATAAAACTTTTATTTTCTTCTGATTTTTCGCTGCTTCGGCCATGATACCAGCTCCTCGTTCAGCTCACCACCAGCTTCTGCTGAGTTCTGCGCTCCACACCCCGGCCATTTTTGTCTCCACTACGAATCAGGAAGGAGGGGGAAGTGACGTATGCCGTAAAGCAGTCAAAGCCGTAAAAATGTGTAGTTTTTTAGTGTGGCAGGGTTCCTACCATGCTCCTCAAAGTTACATAGTGCCAGTGAAGGCGATACAGACCCCTCAGACCATGACAGAGGTTCATTAAACCTGTTGGAAGTTGATGTACCATCACAATGATGATGATGAAATATTAGATTAAGGTGGAAAAGTTACATCAGAGCCGTCTGGGAGATTTGCTAGGCCCTGTGCGAAATGGCCGGGGGGGGCCCTCGCGCGCTCGCTACGCTCACGCGCGCAAAGTTTTGGGGGGTTTTCGGGTCAGATCGGGTATCTATATGCGCAATTTTAACTCTCCAATTATCAAAATACTGGATACCTTCCCCTAGCTCATCATCAGCTCTTGCCTCGACGCGGGGCCCCACGGCTGCTTGAGACCCGGTCGGATCGGTGATTTTTGTAACAAATTTATCAAACGAGCCTTTCAGAGAGACATTAAACTCTTCCATTTTCTTTATTTTTTTTCTTTTTTCATTCCCTGATGGAAATTTCCTGAATCTGTCTCGTTCTCTCGACATTGTGTGACAGTTTGTTCCAACTCCACCGTCTGGATCAGAGCAGCTTGTGTCTGCGCTTGGTCTGATCAGTTGTATTGAACAACAGACACACGCATCATTGGACATATATTTATTGATATGCACAGACTAGTACACATTTAGGTCTGTAATGGAACGTGACTGTTGATATTTATAAGGGAAAAAACGGAAAAAAAAAAACGAAAAAAAAAAAAAAACGGCCCATAGCGCGAGGCCCCGTGCGGTTCGCACACCACTTGCGGCGGCCCTGAGTTACATAGTGCTGTTTTAAAATAAACTTTGTCAATGTTGAGTTTACCGGTGTTGTAGTTTTGTTAAGGACCAGTACTTTACTTTGTGCAACTCATAAAATTTCCACAGCAGACACAGACCTGTGTGAGGCGGCGATGGCCTGGCGGGCGTCGTACAGGTAGTGCAGGTAGTTGACGTCCATGAGAAAGTCTGAACCACGACAGTAACCCACGCTGTCTGCCACGGCCAGGTCTGACACACACAACCACACAATTTAAGTCAGTTTCTAAGAAGTTATATGACTTTAAAATCCTTTCCTGGACCTGCGGGTGGTGCTGACCTGCTCCCTTGGGCCAGTGCAGGTGCTCCGAGCGGGTGCGGGCCTCGGGGCACCAGGAGGGCAGGAGCAGCAGGAAGGAGGCGGCCCTGGAGGAGCAGCAGTCCCTCTGCTGCAGGGAGGAGGCCCTGGAGGAGCAGCAGTCCCTCTGCTGCAGGGAGGAGGCCCTGGAGGAGCAGCGCTGCCTCCTGCTCAGGTGTCTGCAGGGGATCAGGTACCTGGGGAGACACGTCTGCTCGTTACTGCCCTCCGGTGGCGGGACGCCTCCCACCGCCGCTGGGACAGAGGTTCAGGCTACGAGAGCAGACTAGCGTTGTTTCTGGCAGCCTGTTTCAGTTCTAGTTTTAGTCTAGTTTTTGGGTCAAGCTATCATTTTCGTTTTTATTAGTTTTAGTCACATTCATTATCCTTTTTAGTTGTGTCAAGTTTCAGTCGACTAAAAGTCTGAGGATCCATCCATCCATCCATCCATCCATCCATCCATCCATCGTCCGCCGCTTATCTGTTCCCGGGTCGCGGGGGCAGCAGTCTCAACAGAGATGCCCAGACTTCCTTCACCCCAGAAACTTCCTCCAGCTCCTCCGGGGGGAGTCCGAGGCGTTCCCAGGCCAGCCGAGAGACATAGTCTCTCCAGCGTGTCCTGGGTCTTCCCCGGGGTCTCCTCCCGGTGGGACATGCCTGGAACACCTCCCTAGGGAGGAGAGACATGCCTGGAACACCTCCCTAGGGAAGTGTCCAGCAGGATCCGGTACAGATGCCCAAGCCACCTCAGCTGACTCCTCTCAATGTGAAGGAGCAGCGGCTCGACTCCGAGCTCCTCCCGGGTGACCGAACTCCTCACCCTATCTCTAAGGGAGCGTCCAGCCACCCTGCGGAGGAAACTCATCTCTAAGGGAGCGTCCAGCCACCCTGCGGAGGAAACTCATCTCGGCCGCTTGTATCCGCGATCTTGTCCTTTCGGTCACTACCCAGAGTTCATGACCATAGGGGAGGGTAGGTGCGTAGATTGACCGGTAAATCGAGAGCTTCACCTTTCGACTCAGCTCCCTCTTCACCACGGCGGTCCGGTACATCGACCGCATAACTGCGGACGCTGCACCGACCCGTCTGTCAATCTCACGCTCCATCGTTCCCTCACTCGTGAACAAGACCCCGAGATACTTGAACTCCTCCACCTGAGGCAGGACTTCTCCACCCACCCGGAGAAGGCATGCCACCCTTTCCCGGTGGAGAACCATGGCCTCGGTTTTGGAGGTGCAGATTCTCATTCCTGCCGCGTCGCACTCGGCCTCAAACCGCCCCAGCACCTGCTGAAGGTCCCGGTCCGATGAAGCCAACAGGACAACATCATCTGCAAAAAGCAGAGACAAAATCCTGAGGTTCCCAAACCGGATCCCCTCCGGCCCCTGGCTACGCCTAGAAATCCTGTCCATAAAAATTATGAACAGGACCGGTGACAAAGGGCAGCCCTGCCGGAGTCCAACATGCACCGGGAACAAGTCTGATCTACTGCCGGCAATGAGAACCAGACTCCTGCTCCGATCATACAGAGACCGGACAGCCCTTAATAGAGGGCCCCGGACTCCATACTCACTGACCCCCCACAGAATGGCACGAGGGACACGGTCAAATGCCTTCTCCAGATCCACAAAGCACATGTAGACTGGTCGGGCAAATTCCCGTGAACCCTCGAGCACCCTGCGGAGGGTATAGAGCTGGTCCAGTGTTCCACGACCGGGACGAAAACCGCATTGTTCCTCCTGAATCCGAGGTTTGACTATCGGCCGTAATCTCCTCTCCAGTACCCTGGAGTAGACTTTCCCGGGGAGGCTGAGAAGTGTGATCCCCCTGTAGTTGGAACACACTCTCCGGTCCCCCTTTTTAAAGAGAGGCGCTCGCCTTCGAGCCCCAACCCCAGGCCTGGCTCCAGGGCGGGGCCCCGGTGACACCGATCCGGGCGACGTTACGGTCCTTGGTGTTTTATTTACCATAATAAGCTTGTGAAGTCTGAGCATTTTAGTCTTATTTAAGTCAGAATTCTCCATTTTAGTCTAGTTTTAGTCAAACATTGTATTTAGCCAAACCCATTTTTTCAATTCAAAAAAGGTTATCTTATTATTATATTATTGTTAACCTTATAGACTCAAGAATACATTAATTCCAGATACAGAACACCGACTCACCTGAACACCAGCTGCAGCATCACGTCCTCGCAGAACAAACCAATCAGAGTCCGGAAGAGAGCCAGCGACACGGTTCCCAGCTGAGGGGGGGGCGGAGGGTCAGGACGGCAGGGGGCTGGACAGGTGTGTGTGTGTGTGTGTGTGTGTGTGTGTGTGTGTGTGTGTGTGTGTGTGTGTGTGTGTGTGTGTGTGTGTGTGTGTGTGTGTGTGTGTGTGTGTGTGTGTGTGTGTGTGTGTGCGTGTGTACCTGGAAGGGTGTGTTGACCCGGCTCACCAGCGTGTCCAGCACCTGAACTCCGTCGTGTTGGTGCAGCAGGACGAAGGACAGGAAGGTTTGCAGCAGCGAGGGTTCGGAGACGGAGCGCAGGAACAGGTCCAGGTAGGCGGTGGTGGTCATCACCTCCTCCACCGTCAGCTGGGGGGACAGGGGGGGAGACAGGTGAGGGGGGGTCAGGACAGGTGTAGGGGAGGGGGGGTCAGTGTGTGTGTATAAGTGCGTATCAGTGCGGTAGGGTTGGAGTAGTAGTGCCTGTAGTTAGTGCATGCTGCCTCTGCTTGCTACTTTCTGCTTTCAGCTACCGGTAGCCCTCTGTTTCCGGGGGTGAAAAGAGGAGCCGAGTGTGTAAGTCTCCTCAGTCGGTACACAGCCTCTCCACTGCCAAGACTTGCACACGCTTCCTGGTGGCCACACACGGTAACTGGTTCCTGGCGGTTCCAGGCTGAGCTGTGTGGGATCTCGGAGCAGCAGTGGGGCCAGAGACGCCCTAGAGATGCCCCAGAGATGTCCCAGAGACGCCCCAGAGATGCCCCAGAGATGCCCCAGAGACGCCCCAGAGATGTCCCAGAGACGCCCCAGAGATGTCCCAGAGACGCCCCAGAGACGCCCCAGAGACGCCCCAGAGATGTCCCAGAGATGCCCCAGAGACGCCCCAGAGACGCCCCAGAGACGCCCCAGAGATGTCCCAGAGACGCCCCAGAGACGCCCCAGAGATGCCCCAGAGATGCCCCAGAGATGCCCCAGAGATGCCCAAGAGATGCCCCAGAGACGCCCCAGAGACGCCCCAGAGATGCCCCAGAGACGCCCCAGAGACGCCCCAGAGACGCCCCAGAGATGCCTCAGAGATGCCCCAGAGACGCCCCAGAGACGCCCCAGAGACGCCCTAGAGACGCCCCAGAGATGCCCCAGAGATGCCCTAGAGATGCCCCAGAGACGCCCTAGAGACGCCCCAGAGACGCCCCAGAGATGCCCCAGAGATGCCCCAGAGACGCCCCAGAGACGCCCCAGAGATGTCCCAGAGACGCCCTAGAGACGCCCCAGAGATGTCCCAGAGACGCCCTAGAGACGCCCCAGAGACGCCCCAGAGACGCCCCAGAGACGCCCTAGAGACGCCCCAGAGATGCCCCAGATATTCCCCAGAGATGCCCCAGAGATGCCCCAGAGACGCCCCAGAGATGCCCCAGAGATGTCCCAGAGATGCGGCATGTAGGCCCACCTGCGCGTGGACACGCCCATCAACCACCGTCAACCAGCCACTTACTCCACCCACCAGGAAAGTGGACAACACCACGCTTGAAAATTTCCACTTCCCCAACCTCGGCAACCTTCTCTCCTCCAAAGCGGACATTGACTATGTTTCCATGCAGTCAATAACCCTTTTCTATATATAGCAATAACCCGGTTACACGGCCATGTAAACACCAATAACCCGTTTGAATAACCGGAATTTGCTCATATTCCGGTTTTTAAAAACACGAAAATGACCCCTGGGTTCCTCCATTTCTAACCCGAATATTGGGTCATGTAAACGCCAAACCGAATATCCCCATCAAAAGGAACAGGAATTTGTTTTCTGCACATGTTCTTTTCGCAAGGAATCTTGGTCTTTTGAGTCCAGGAAGTTCTTATAAACACGGAGAAACCAAGACCATGAGGAGACTAATCACTTCATAAATGTAATGAAGGATATCAACATTTCTGCATTTGTAGACGGTAGAAAGTACTGGGATAGCCAGATTTACAAAAAGGTGAGCGAAAAGTTGCGTGAAGCAGCATTTGTAGGAACGCCAGACCAGATCAAGCTCCGCTGGAAGACACTGGAAAAGGCGACTTCTACTGGGATGTTGATTATCCTCCGTGCTGCTGTTATTGTTGTTGTTTTGGATTTGGTTCCAGG
>NC_084606.1:4761616-4766616 GCF_033807715.1 Cololabis saira | reverse complement strand
TTATGTCATCCTCTAATGTTATTGTATATGTTATTGTCTGTACTATTTTAAAAGCCTCCTGTGGACAAGTGTTGCAAAATTACAATAAAATAATAATCTAAAGTAGATTTTCTGTGAGTTATGGCAGCTTGCAGCGTTTCCATCAGCTGCTCCGCCCCATTAGTTCCCTTGTTGGTGGACTTTGTTTCCTCCGTCATGCACACACACGCTCCCGCCGGAGCTGCATGAGCTCATTCATTCATTACATAACTCCTGGTAATGAGATTACAGTGAACGGGACGAGGGGGGGCTCGTGCTCGGCTCCCAAAACAAGAGAGAGAAGAAAACCCCGTTTCCATCACATGAATGAAGGTGTTTTAACAGTCAGCCATCAGACATTGGTTCCACCTGTGTTCCCCTACCCCCTGATTGGCTCCACCTTTGTTCCCCTACCCCCTGATTGGTTCCACCTGTGTTCCCCTACCCCCTGATTGGTTCCACCTGTGTCTCCCTACCCCCTGATTGGTTCCACCTGTGTTCCCCTACCCCCTGATTGGTTCCACCTGTGTTCCCCTACCCCCTGATTGGTTCCACCTGTGTTCCCCTACCCCCTGATTGGTTCCACCTGTGTTCCTCTACCCCCTGATTGGTTCCACCTGTGTTCCCCTACCCCCTGATTGGTTCCACCTGTGTTCCCCTACCCCCTGATTGGTTCCACCTGTGTTCCCCTACCCCCTGATTGGTTCCACCTGTGTTCCCCTACCCCCTGATTGGTTCCACCTGTGTTCCTCTACCCCCTGATTGGTTCCACCTGTGTTCCCCTACCCCCTGATTGGTTCCACCTGTGTTCCCCTACCCCCTGATTGGTTCCACCTGTGTTCCCCTACCCCCTGATTGGTTCCACCTGTGTTCCCCTACCTCCTGATTGGTTCCACCTTTGTTCCCCTACCCCCTGATTGGCTCCACCTGTTAGATCTGGTGGATCTGGTGGTTCCTTATCTCCTCTAGATCTTTTTAATTTTCTCCTGGTAGATCAAAATACGGTTTGACGTACATGCACGAAAATCGGTACACACCTGTATCATGTCGCAACTTAAAGAAAAGTCTCTTGGCGCCATGGCCCAAACCCAACAGGAAGTCGGCAATTTTGAACATTTTGAATTAATCGTGTAATTTTGGCGCAATTTATGCCATTCCTTCGGCAGTTAATACGGGCCGAACCGTAACGTGCACCCAGGTGTGTTATACATCAAAATGTGCGTCTCCATCCTGCGATGAAGCGCATTACTTTTCTCAGTCAAAAGCGTTACCGTGGCGACGCTAGACGCCAAAAAGCCCCACCCCCCCCTTTATCTGATTGGTCCATATTTGATAGTTCCTAATTTCTGTCATAACTTTTGAATGGTTTGGTATAAAGAGTCGTTGGTGGTGTCATCGGACTCGGTTTTTGGCCCTTGACCTTCATTGACATGAATTAGCCCTGCCCCTTCTTCTGATTGGTCGATATTTGATAGTCCCTATTTTCTGCCAACTTTTCAATGACATCTACATCAAGTCATACAAGCTTCCACTGCAGCCTGAACGTGCACAAGGGTGGCGGGCCGTTCATCGCTGCTTGCAGCTTTAATTTATTATTATTATTCACTCATCTGGCTGCGGCGATAATCTAGTTTAGCCCAGCTAATAGACGTATTTGTGAAATAGCTCAGGAGCAGGAGACCCGTCAGGACGAAGGAAGAGATGGAAACAGGAGCGTTAAGATCCTTCAGTTAAATAATAATCAACTGTAAATGTTACGTAAGGACTCTGAACGCAGCGTTGTGTTCGGGCCTAACGAGCCGTCATCAACCTCCCCGTCCAAACAATCCGGCCGCTGCTCGCCGATCATCAATGACCCAAGAAATCCAGCAGAACGGATCAGTGACCCATCCGTGAATGTTCCCGGCGAGCCGGGGCAGCACCGACGGTCCGGTTGGACCAATGTGTCTGAAACCCCTGAAGCCCGGGAGCCCTCGGTACCGGGGTCAAAGGTCGTGTAAGGACCCGAGGTCAGGCCGGGCGTAGAGGGTTGAGACCTCGGAGGTCATGAAATACTGCACCAAAGTTCACCAGCTGGTTCTGATGGGTCCACAAACATCAATCAGCACTTTTTTTTGTATTTTCCGGCTCTGAGCGGCTGAGCGTTTGTTGACTTACAGGACAGAAGTAGGTGTTCTCGGCGATGTGCTCGGCGACACGAGGCTCGGAGGCCGACAGAGACATGATGAGCAGCAGAGCATCCCGGGCCTGTTGGCCGACCAGACCCTGCCTGCAACACGAGGAGAGGAAACACAGGTTGGTGGTTTTACTCTCTAAATACATGTTTCCTCACAGTGAGTCTCTTTTTTAGTTTTATATATATATATATATATATATATATATATATATATATATATATATATATATATATATATATATATATATATATATATATGTATATACAGTATATCCTGGAGCTATTCCTTGCTGATTCTGAATAATTTCCACTTGTAAATGATCTTTCTAACTGTTGAACTTTTATAAACCTTTTCCTGATTAATGTGCAACAAAACTGCCTCTTCTATATCGTTGCTTATGTCTGTCCGTCTTGGCATTATAATACACCTGATGTTTCAGATGTTTTCACTGACTCTTAAGTGGCAACTTGGTCACTTAAATCCTGTGGAACCAATGAGGGGTGAGGGGGGTGTGGGGGTACTTAGTACTGTCCACATCATGATTACTGACTAATAAAGACTATTATTAGTGCCACGGCTGCGCCAGAGGCACTCCTCCGCAGCTATGCAAAAGCAATGGAGGTTATTTGTTCTTCTGTATAAACTTTGGCGCGTAACTAGTCCCGCAGCTTTGAGAAAGCGCGAAAAGTAAAAACGTAGAAACGTGCGCCCTAATCGGGAATCGAGTGGTATGACGTTTATTAGCGATTTGTGCGCACGTTTTTGCGCAACGTGTGAAAACGTGCGCTTTTTGGGCCATCCGGAATGCATTGGGAAAACTTTGGGGCCTCACCACTCGCACACCGTTACTCGAAAAATTCTGAACCAATTTAGAAAGTTGTAGAACCTGAATTTAACTACAGTCCTGTCAATTTTCAGAGCGATCGTACAAACCGTTTTCGGACGAAGTGCAAAAACATTTCCCAATTTCCAAACTAATGGGGAGATTTTCCCATGTATGTGTGTGGCGCGGAATGTCACAAATGCCTACTGTGGATGGGAGGAGGTAAAAAAAAATCACCTTTTTTCTGAGTCACCTAGCTTTCTCATACTTGCATGTAGAAATGTCATTCAAACTTCAAAACGGAGGAAAACTTCTCTTCTCTCTCGAAACCCCAAACAGTTTTTTCCTATGATGTAAACTTTTCAAAATAAGAGCACACAAGCGAGGACTGGAAATCACTTTTTCGTCAAATCTAGAGTGCGGATGACGGTTGGTAGAGTGTGAGAAGCCGTTAAAAATTATTTTTATTTGTAACTCGAGCTCACGGCCAAACCGTAAAAAGGAGACAGGCGGGGTATGCACAAAATTTAGACAGGGGGGAAGGCTAGAGCGGCGCCAATACTTGTCTCAGTCCCCATTGGCTGTAATGTAATCAAACGTTTTCTTCAAAAGAATCTCACTATGTCTTTGCACTGAGCTTACTCAATAATTATAAGGAATATCTGAATAAAATTAAAATTGTCAGAATCTGCCGGCTTCCGTGTCTCTCACGATGTTTTCGTTTTTCTGCTACGAGCTACGGTTTGATCACAAATAAGAGTCATTTGAGACCTTGTCAGAAGCTAAAACCTGGGTTTTTCTCACAGCCAAACCGGAAGGTTCTGAAGAGAGGTTCTTGTTGCCGGGGCAACCAGAAGTCAGCTGCTGACTCATTCCTTCAGCCACAACTGGTCACATGACTCAGTCAATAAAGTCTTCATATACTTTAACCTGAAAAATGGAGACGCCTAAAAGAATTCTGGGAAATCTGTCCCCTGACCTTTGACCTTAGTCGACCCCCAATCCTGCAGCCTCACGGCCGGGAAGCTGGAACCGGTTCATGGTATATATATATATATATATAGTCGTGGGTGGTGTCATCAGACTCGGTTTTGAGTCCTTGACCTTCATTTTGATTGGTCGATATGTGATAGTTCCTATTTTCTGCAATAGCTTTTGAATTTTTTGATATAGGGAATGTCATCAAAATCACAATCATCCGGCAGTAGTCCCGTAGCACTTCAAAATTTCCAGGGAATTTTGTGTCTGGTGGACTATTATTGTTATTATATATTAATATATATTATTATTGACTATGTGTGCCCTGCCGGCCCTCCTGGTCCTCCCGGTCCTACCTGTGGGTGTACGGGATGAGCAGGGAGAAGAGCAGGAAGTTGGCGGCCCCCTGGTCCTCGCTGGTGTGGAAGAACAGCTCCAGCACCGACGGGTCTTTGACCAGTGCCACGCAGAGCTGGTGGAGCAGCAGCACCAGCTCCGCCTCCACCACGCCGCCGGGCCCCCCCCCGGCGCCAGCGCAGGACGCCAGCAGCATCATGAGCGGCCGCAGCACGGGCTTGTGGTGCAGCAGCGGCTGGCGGGCCTGAGCCAGCAGCATCTGGTACATCCTCAGCTGCTCCAGCTTCATGTCCTCCGTGAACTGCCTCCTCAGGCTCCACAGGAACAGCCGCTCCATCACGCCCTCCAGCACCACCAGCTCCAGGATGGGCCCCATGGCGCCGCCTGGTGGCCGGTTAGTTTACTTTAGTTTATTGTTTTGCACAGTTTTAAAGGTATAAAAGAAAATATCAAAGATAAATACTATACCGGTGCAGGAAGAGGTAAAACATGGATACGTGTACAACAATACATTGGGAAAACAGTTACAAAACAGCAGTCAAGCGTTCCTTCAAATGTCTTTTATTTATTTTTTTATTTCAAAACTCACTAAAGGAGTAGATGAAGCGTGTGACTATAAATGAATATAAATAAGAAATAATAATGGT